>NC_136057.1:1689242334-1689244834 GCF_964261635.1 Lissotriton helveticus | reverse complement strand
AAAGACAAGATTTAATAGCAATTTCTTACTACTGTTGGTCAGTATGTGCGTATACAAATATATCATATATCAATTGCGCTTATTCGCCCCTTGGTATGTAAACTCTAAGTGAGATACATTTAGTAAGTACTATTTTTATACAATTGTAATTGTATAATCTACATTGGGCTATGCAGTTATAATTAATGCGCAATACTCCATTTTATAGGGACTAAGTGCACTAATTTAAAAACATATTTGTATCTTTCACATATTTTGCCTTCCTCTTTCTAATCCCCGTTCAGATTGTCTGCTCGGGTGTAGGGATTCATTAAAGGTGCACATGAAGTTCTTCATCGCCATTTAGTCCTCCAGGAATTTTTGTCTTAAATCGGATGATTAGTCTTGACTCTAATCTACGTAGGGTCATCAGTCTATTTCCCCCTCTTTCTTTTACTGGAATTGTTGCTAGTCCCGAGTATGTAATGTCCTTCCAAGTCTTTTTCTCTTTGGCATGTGTTAACATGTGTTTAGCCATCGCATAGCTCGAATCATGATTTTCTATGGCTCGGATGTGTTCCAAAATCCTTTTATGTAAGGGACAGATGGTACTCCCGATATACCTTTTTCCACAATAGCATTGCAATAAGTATACCACATGTGTTGTCTTGCATGTGATTTTACTTTCTACTGCGAAGATTTTGCCTTTTGGATTCTGTATTTTGGACAAATTTCATCCCACCTGGCAAGCTTTACATTGCATGCATTTTGTGAATCCATGACGCTTCCCATCTAGCCAATTCTTGATCTTTTTCTTTTCTTCAAAGTGGCTATTGACCAATTTGTCATGTAGTGATGGTGCCTTTCTAAATGTCATTTTCGGAAACAAGCCAAGTTCTTTTCCTATATCGGGGTCTTTTAGCAAAACATGCCAATATTTCTGTAGTGTTTTGCGTATTTTTTTACTTTCTTTTGAGTAGGTCAATATCATTCTGATTGGTTCCTTTTGGTCTTTTTCAGTTTTTCTTTCTTGTTGCGGTATCAATGTTTCAATTCGATCCTTTTTCCTCGCTCTTGATTCTCCTCGATCTATATCACATTTTTTGTATCCTCTGTTGCTGAATCTTTTGGCAGTTTCTTTGAATTTCTTATTCATTTCAATCTGATTGGAACAATTCCTCTTCATCCTAATGAATTCGCCATATGGTATGTTCTTTTTCAATACTTCAGGATGAAAACTTTGTCCATGCAACATGCTGTTCGTAGCAGTTGTCTTTCTGTAGACAGTAGTTTCCAATTGACCTTTGTGGACATAGACCTTTGTGTCCAGGAATACCACTTCCTTTGTACTTGTGTTATGGGTGAATTTCAACCCAATTTCATTCTCATTTAGGATTTCCATGTAGGTCAAGAATTCATCATTCGGTCCATTCCATATCAGGAATAAATCGTCAATGAAACGCAGCCAGAGAACTACTCTGGCTGTGAATTGATCGTTGCCCTCTCTCCAAGCTACCAGTTTTTCCCACCATCCCATTACTATGTTGGCGTAGCTTGGAGAGAAGGAAACTCCCATGGCTGTTCCACAGATCTGGGTATAGTGTACCTTGTTGAATAGAAATACGTTGTTAGTAAGGCACATCTCTACCATTTCAAGCAGCATGTTGCAATGTTTTAATTGATCTAGAGGTTTTTGTTTCAAAAAGTATTGTACTGCCATCAGCCCCAGTTTGTGATTGATGGAGGTATAAAGCGATACAACATCTATGGTTACCAGCCGGTAACCATCCATCCATTCAATGTTCATCAAGTTTCTGAGGAAATCCCCTGTATCTTTTATATACGATGGTAAGGTGGGCACAATTGGGGCTAAAAAGTGGTCCACATAAATTGCGACATTCTCATACAGAGACCCACAACTGGAGATTATCGGTCTCCCAGGGGGTTTATTTAATGTCTTATGGACTTTCGGGAGAAAGTATATTGTTGGAGTTATTGGAGTTTGATTATTGAGGAACTGCACTTCATTGTCGTTCAGTAAACCTAAATCCTGCCAATGTTTCAATCGGATTTCCAGGTCTCTTGTCATTTCATTCATTGGATTTTCTTTTAGCCTTTTATAGTTTTTCGTATCCCTTAATTGGCGCATTGCCTCCTCAATGTAATCGGATTTGTTTTGGATTACTATATTCCCGCCTTTATCGGCGGGTTTAATTTCAAGACTTTCAGCTGCCATCAGATTTTCCAGTGCTTTTCGTTCTTCAATTGTTAGATTTTCTTTTTGTTTCTTGTTATTGTTACTCATTTTGTCCAATTCCTCATTTACCAGATCATAAAAGGTGTCAATTTTGTTTCCAGGATATAAGACGGGACAGAATTTTGACTGCTTCTTAAAGGTTGTACATGGGTGACTACTCGTTGTTTGTCCCATTTCTTTTAGTATTTGCGTTCCTGAGACATTATCTTCCGTTGTTTCATGTGCTAATTCGTGTATATATATATATATGTGTATGTATATACG
>NC_136057.1:1689232334-1689239834 GCF_964261635.1 Lissotriton helveticus | reverse complement strand
GTTACTGTAAACCCTTGTGTCTTGTTCAGGAATCTATCTTGACAGGTATTCGTGTCTGTGGGCCAGATTAACCATTTTCTCCATTCAGGATTACTTCTGTTTTGTTGTAAAATATAATTCACATCTACCTCCTCATCTGTAGTTCTATTACTATCAGGTGTGGGCTTAGGTATGGATGGTTTGTTTAAATATTTCATCTTAGCCAGGCCAAGACAAGATGTCTGAACAGTTTCATTTAAGAACAGTATTTGTTCTGGGATGATGCAGGCTCTGAATAATGCTTCTAAACCTTGTACTTGCCAGTCTTTTGTGCTCCAAATAGTTTTTTTCTCAATGTTGTCTTTCCAAAAGTCAAAGCCTAATGTGGACAATTGAGCATAAAAGGCAGCAGAATAAATTTGTTTAGTATTTGTTAACATACTTTTCATGCCTCTCTTATTAACATTTTTAAAGTAAAAGCTTTCTGGATTAGTGACATTAAAACCTGTAAAGTATGGAAATTTTCTATAGAATGTTTTAGAGCTGCCTTTTGGAGGTGTTGGACAATGTTCCCATTGATTATAAGTTAAAACATTTCTAGGGTTTGCAGATTTGCGCAAATAATGATGACCAAAATTATTAAAACAATACATTTCTTCATATTTGATGAACCTTCTAAGTATTCATGTTTTGCAAATTTTGCTGACATTTCTAAGTCTGCCATCATGTTATTAACTGTCTCAAAGTCCCAATCATCAGAAAATGTACTTGTTGAAACAAAATCACTCAAGGAAACCTTACATTGATGTGGAATCTTCAGCAGCTCAACAGGGCCATAAATGTCATAATCAGTTCTATCCCAAGCTATACCACCAGGTAGAGGAACGGCTGTGATGTTCACAGATGACAGGTCTCTGTGTTCAAGATGAGATGATTTGTGTGGTTTCAGGAGCAAGTTGATGTTCTTACTTGCTGTGTCCATTGTACTATATTTTCCATCTATCAGCTTTCCCAAACCTGAAACAAGAATGAGCCATAGTAGGAGAACAAGTACTCCTAACACAATCCAAAATTCAACCCATGGTGAAACCAGATATGTATTTGTAAGCTGGTGAAAAAATGCTGTTACTTGTTCCTTGAAAGTCTTGTTAGTTGGCGTAGTTTCAGGTTCACTGGGATCCTCAGAAAAGGTATCAAAGTTGATGAAATAGCCAGAGGCCGTTCTGTCAATAGTTGGTATTGCATCGGGATTATTTGAAATTGCTGGAGCTGCTTGTTCCCTTGACATATTAGTATAGTCTGATGCTACATCATTGTAGAAGGGAGTTTCTTGACTAACTGTTTTTTGGGTTTCAAGAGACACAAGTTCCATGGCTTTGTTGCGTAGTCCTTCTTTTCTCACTGCAGATTCTTCAAAGGTGATGAGTCTTTCAGTTTGAACCTCTTGGATAGTAGCAAGATTTGGTCGTCTGCTACATCTTGGGAGTCCACTGGGCCTACTACTTATTATCGGCCACATGGTGTGGTTTTACCAGGTCAATTGATACAGACCGGTTCTCCTTTCTTCCAGCAAGGGGCGGCAGTAACACTGTTCTTGATCCGTGGACTGCTAGTACAAGTCCATAGTTTTCTATAAGAAGGCCCAAATTCCTTCTTATCCACTATTTTCTCTCTGACCAGATCCCCAATCTTTGGAATCCATACAGGTCTTGCTGGGACAGGTGGTTTTTCTTCAGTGGTCGTTGGCTTCTGTATGGTGTTGCTTAGACTTCTTCTTATTTCATTTAAGTCCTGTAAAACAGCCAAACGTTCTTTGATATAAAATGGTTTTTGTTCCCACTGAAGTATGACGATCGAGGTCTTCAACCATCATTCTAGTACCAAAAAGGATTTCATATGTAGTGATTCCACCCAGAGAATTTCTTGGCAGGTTATTAAGACTACTTTGAACACTTATACCCTAGCTAATATGGATTGCTTTTTGTCACTGTTTTTTCTTTCCACAACCAAATTTCCATCAGGATGGATTGGACTTGAGTACCGCAATGCAGCGCCCAAGCTGCCCATTGCCTCTTTGTAAGCCTGAGAGCTAAAAGCAGGACCCTGGTCAGAATGTAGCGTGCCGATTGCATATGTGCCGATAAAGACTCGCAAATCTTTTATAACAGTTCAGACGTCAGCCGAGCGCTGAGGCCACATCCAAATGAATCTTGAGCAAGAATCCTCTGCGACCATGATGTATTTATAGTTACCATCCCTTTGAAGGGGACCGCAGTGATCCAGGTAAACACATGCTAATGGTTTATCTGAAATCAGAAGGGGCGTCTGCGCAGGACGTTTCACTGTTGAAACTTTCATTTTCTGGCAGATTTCACATTCCAAAACATAGTTTCTGGTTTGTTTGCTCATGCGCGGCCACCAGTATCGTTGTTTTAATAATGAAACTATGGCAGAAGCACCTGCGTGTGCAGAGGCAAGCCCTTCATGTGCTGCTAAAATAAGTCCTAATCTATGTTCCATGTTTGGGATTACTCTATCCCCCACTCCAGGGATTCGAGCAAAAGGATCTTTATTTGCATCAGTTATATAGGAGTACTTAAGTGGAAAGCCTTTTGGTAGTGTTTTACCGCTGTCTTTTACTGAAGCAGTGACAGCTTGCATTATTTTGCTGTCTATTTTCGTTTTTGAATGAGTGATTGCGGCTACGGAAGCGGTTTGCACTGCTGCCTTCGCAGCTTCATCAGCCAATGAATTCCCTTCAACGTGAACGCCATCACGCTGATGATTCAGTGTATGGATCACGAGAGTCTTTTGTAGCTCTTTCTGTAAAATAACTACTTGTTCCCAAAGCATTTTATGCTTGATTGTGCCACCTTTTGTGTCTTTAAAACCATTTTGAACCCAGTTCTGCAGGTATTCATTGTAAGACTGGACGCAGTAATACGAATCGCACACTATGAGTGTGGGGAATTCGCGATAGGTATTTTCAAGCGCCATCTTAAAAGCCTGTAGTTCAACTAGCTGAGCTGTACAGTCTCCGAGAGATTGAGTTTTTGTGACCATAGGTCTTAATTTACCATCGCGCCAGCGACCTTTAACAATCGCACACGCAGCACCATAAGCTTGTTTACCCCCAATTGCGGGTTGTGCTGATCAGTCTGTATATATTATAGATCCATAATGTTCTAGAGGCAGAATTTCAGTGGGCAGAGGACATTCTTGTTCGTATTGGAGAAATTCTTGTCTACAAGTAAGGGTCAAAAACGTATTCGTCTGTTGCAGCAAGAGAATTAACCCATTGTATCAATCTCGGGTGTAGAGCTTTTGCATTCGGAATGCTTGCTTTTGTCACTGCCTCTAAGGCACGTACAGGAGTAATGACTTTAAAGCGTTTACCCTGTGCGAGTGCTCTCTCTTTTGCTTCTGCAATTTGAACCGCTATCAGAATTTTTTCTGTTGAAGTGAATTTCATTTCATCTTGTGTGTACAAGTGTGATTTGTAAGCTATTTGGTACCTTTTCACCTTCATTAAAGGTTAGGTATGTGAATACGCATCTCCCTGGGATTATTCGGATTACAAGGTTGCGTTCATTTATGCATGTCTCTAAATGTGTTGTTGTCAACATGTCTGTTTGCACTGAACGCAAAATTTCTGTGTGTTTTTGAGTCCAATTAGTAGGTTTGAAATCAGGTTTGAATAATTCGTAGAGGGTTAACTCTTTCTGCGTAATTTAGAAAGTAAGTTCCTCCGAAATTCAGGAGTCATAGAAATGAAGTTTTTCAGTGTTTTTGGAGGGTGGAGCAGTGCACATTTTTCTAAAAAGTTTGCTGCCAGGCTTTTGCCTTCACTTGAAAGTTTGTATCCTAAGAAACGGACGTTGAGGTGGGCAATTCTTGATTTTTTTAAAGTTGAATTTATACCCTTCAGAGGCGAATCCAAGTATTATGGTGTTCACCCTTGTCAAGTGCCTGTCCAAGTCATCATCTGTAAGATAGATGTCATCGACATAAGATAAGGCCTCATCATCGTACGTTTGTAGTAACTCTGTTACTCTGGCTGAAAATAACCCAGGACTGTTCTTAAATCCCTGTGGGAGACGACAAAAGTGCTGGCGTGTCCCCATTATTATAGAGCGGTCAAGTACCTGCTTTCAGGTGCAATGTTTTGACAGAAGAAACCGTTTGAAATGTCTAATGTCGTTTTGTATTTTTTGCGCACAATGTTATTTATCAGTGCTGCACTGTGTGCATTTTGTACTGCAAAGGTTTTGCAGCAGGAATTTAAATGTCTGTAGTCCAAAACTAGACGATATGTATTGTCTGTTTTGGAGACAAGAAACAAAGGATTGTTCATGGACGAGGTGCATGTTTCAATCACCCCTTGGTATTCAAGTTGATCTAGGATCTCCCCGACCTGCTTTTTAGATTCTTGTTCAACTGGATACTGCTTCTGAGCAATTGGTTGATTTTTTAACTGGATCTTGTGGTGAGGTGAATCCTCATCCCATCCCACATGATTTTTATATAATGCTGGAGCAGGGCCACAGCCCATTTTCTGGCATAGGGGTATTTTTTATGAGTAGGAATATGATTTGAGAAGTCTGGCATAATGATCTCTTCGCCATATGTTTGTAATAAACACAGAGCCACCCAATTATCCCAAGAGGACTGGGTAAAATTATCACAAAAATATACACAAATGTCCCCTAAGGAATTGTTTCTCAATTACTTCCAATTTATAAATAGTCACAACAAGTGAACAAATGTCAAATACTGCATGGGATTATCATTATGTATCATAATTAGTTTTATTCAGATTTCAAATGACATAATATGGCAACCATCATACTACTAACATTCTAGATCTTGTTTTAAGTAGTATAAAACATCTTTTCCTTAATTGTATGAACAAACCAAAAGATCATACAATACACATTTTTCAAAGTATAATGTGATAATTTCAAATTAACACAAAGGTTCCTCTTTAAGCAAATCGATGTTAACATTTGTGTATATTTTTGTGACTCTTCGCCATATGGGCACTCCCTGACAAATTCAGGTGGCCAGTCTTTTTGAGCCAGAAGGATGTCATAACCCTTAGATAGTTTTTTCCCAAAAGAGTGCTCTTATTTTCCTAGTTCTATCCCCCTCTATTCAGAGTGTTACTTCATATAACTTATGGGGTACACTAACCCTGGTATCTGCAGTTTCAACCTGAATGTATTTATTCAGGTCCACTGTCTCCAGATGATCCTTCAGGATCTTGCGAGCTATGGTAACCTCTGCAGCGCTGTCCAGCATTGTCTAGGCCCACTCCCCGTTCTTGAGTTGTGTCCTCAAGATCCTCGGCATGTCTGATTTTAAGACTTGCTACCTTCTTTTTGGTGAATTGAGTTTTCTGATTTTTCGGAACGTGTTGATAGTCTTTGGACTTCATGCGTTCTTCCTTGTATTCTGATCGTCCTCTTCTTTCGGATTTCTGTGAGGAAGTCTGAAAGGTATGGGAGGAACGCGTATCAGTATCTTGATATCTATCAGGCTTTCTCAAGTTATCCCTGTTTCTGAGGTTATACCTATTTTCAGAGGGCTCCTTTTGAGGAGATCTACCTATTGATTGAGATCGCTTCTCTTTAGAAAGTGTCTGTCTAGTATTTTCTCGCTTCTTTTTAGGAGTAGTGAGTGTTTTTAATAAAAACTTTTTCAGGATTTTCTGTTCAGGTTTTACTGGTTTCCCACCCAAACTATCCCTTCCTAGTTCTTCATATTACTTTTCTATTATTCTGGCCAGTTCATACAGTTGCTCAGTTATATCAAGTTCTTTTAGTTTTTGGCGGATTGTCGCTGATGCTGCTTCACCTTTAATATTAGCTAATATAGCTGAGACCTGTTTGAAATCCTTCAGTAACTTCATACCGAGATTTAAAGCAGACTCTGCCCAGTATTCATTTTGAATCTGTTTCAGGACATCTGGTATCACTGCCATAGACGGTACACCGTGTTTTTGTGTAGATTGCAGCAAAGACTGTACACCAAGTGTCACAGTCCTCTAGATGTAGTGCGATCCCCATTGGTAAACAGATTGTTAGAATCCTGTGTTTCTCATGAGGTGTACTATCGAGAAATACTGTCCCAATTAGAGTAATTTTTTAGAGCTAACCAGAACGGAGTTTGTTCCCTTTTTGTGGGTAATTTACCGGTGACTGATTGTATAGTCTGTGGTGTAATTTTGTTTGTGTTCCCCTGATGAGGGGTGTGCTGTGGAATCCTTATAGCAGGTTGGACTGTTAACGTCCGCATGACATATTGTACTAACTGTCTATGGATTAATTAATTGTTTTAGCTGAGCTAATAGTTCTGGACCTGCCATTTGTTCAATGGCAGGATGTGTTGTATAGCTGGCTAGTACCGGCCATGTTGCTCCTGGTCTACCTAGTGGACCGAGCCTGGTAATGTGATTTTGATGTTGTAGGGCGCCTTTAAACCAGAGCTGATGCTCTTGGTAGGTAAGGGGAATTTCAATGTCCTCGAAATGAACGTATTCCGCTGGGTGTTCCTCTATCTTATAGAAGCGGAAACATGTGTTGTTGGAAAGATAATCCATGAATAAAATACCTCTGTCTGCCGATAATCATGTGTTACTATGACGAAAATTACCCTACCACCCCTTGCTGATAGGCCATTTTCTACAAGCTTTATAGCTATGGTTTTCCGCACATTATCCATGATGTTGATAGCATCCGGGTCGTCATGTCGGAAACCTGTAACGTCAAAACCTGGTTGGTTTGCATTTACTGCATCTCTACCGTTTTCTTCGTCACTATTCAATATTTTGTTGAATGTCTTTGCAGAGCAAGTTTCAAGGAAATAAAGATAAGGTCCACAATATTTTGGAACACTGTATCCTTCAACATTGAACAAAACCAAAAAACTAACAAAATAGGATTTTTCGTCCTACTCAGTTTAAGGTGGATATTTTATCCTTTAACCCACTCCAGACGTCTATTGCAGTATTTTATGGGATAAAGGGGTCTCTGTGAAAAGCACGACTGAGTTACTCTAGTATTTAGCGTTAAATTAGTGCCTTACCAAACGTTGCCAAACCATGTAGTGTAGTTCCCATATTCCAAATAGGCTCTGCGCATTGGAATAATATATCCTATAGATGTGACGTAGGACTTATGTCTACTAGGTTTCTATCGAAATATATTAGACTTAATTGTGAGTGCCAGCTAGCTCAGAGGTCATTAGAAACTTTCTCGAATTCACAAGAAGGGATTTAGTTTCTGACAATCGCATAAACATGACAACTTTGTTTCCCAAGATAAAACTGATCTTCAGAGTCGTGGAAACAATAGATGGATATTTTACCCAGTCAATCGTGCATGCTTCGTTTCACCAGAGGTGCAGAGAAATAGATAGACTGTCGTTTTCAATAAAAGGCTTTATTGAACAGTTTTCTTTCTCAAGCATAAGAAATTAACTGCTTAAATCGTAAAACTGGTTGCAAAATATAATACATAT